>NW_028152689.1:10000-17260 GCF_951799395.1 Argentina silus | reverse complement strand
ATGGAGGGATTGTTTGTTTGAATTGTCTGGCCCAGGTTATCAATTAGAGGGAGGGGGGCGGGGGGGGGGCAAAAATCTTTTAGTAAAAAAGTGCAAATAATGATTAAATAATTGATAATAGTGTTGAATAATTGATCACTAACACAAATGCATTCATGCTGCGGAAAAATAGACCCGAGTCTTTCATGAGTTCATTCAGCAGAGAGAGAGAGAAAGAGGGGGCGGGGGGGGGGGGGTGGGGGGGAGGTGGGCATTGCCTGGTGGGCTCCTGCTATACACTTTATTATTCAGTTACCTTGAGATCATCCCCTCTCGCCCCCCCCCCCCCTCTACTCACCTCTCATCCCCCTCTCCTCTCCTCCGCTCATCTCCCAATGAATGACACCCTGCAAAACTCTCAAAACTATAAGTTAAGTACACAGAAGCTCTGTGGCTCAGTTGGTAGAGCATGGACGCTAACAACGCTTAGGTTGTGGGTTTGATTCCCGCTGGGAAGATATATACCGAAATGTACGCACTCACTGCGATGTAAGTCGCTTTGGATAAAAGTGTCAGCTGAATGGCATATATTATCTCCAGTCTTCATTGGACCATTTGGAAATCACATTTTTGGGGCATGGTACTTTCTGCCTTATTTGGTCCTTTTGAGCATACAGAGAGACACTTATTCCAGCGATGCCATTACAGTTCTATATTTACAGTATATATACATTACATTCATATTTACTCAGAGACAGAGGCTATCTCTGGTGTCCATCTACGGGTCTGTGTGTCCTATCAGGGTTCTCTGCAGGATGCCTGAACAGCGTGGCATTGTCAAAACCCGACTTGCGTTTATTCATGTCAAAACGCGCCTGGAAAATACCTGCTAAAACGCTGAATTCACGGACGAACATCTACCCTAACACGTTCGCTTTGTTTTTTGTTGTTGCCGATCAAAGTTAGTGACTCTATCGTGACGAAATGACTAGTGTTTAATTTGCCTTGAAATGTTGACATGGTGGAGGAAGTTCCCATTGTGGCGCAGAAACACTCTTCCATTCTTTAGGGAGAACATTGATACAGTACTGTAGATATCTCCCCCCCCCCCCCCCCCCCACACACACACACACACAAACAAACACACAAACAAACACACACACACCCCACCCCCTACCCCACCCCGCAGTCACAAACCAGTGGGATCTTTAATGCATGATTAGGGGGGGGGGGGGGGGGGGGGGGGAAGAAGGGAGGGGGGGGGGCGGATTTTCTTTGGCTAAATTATGAAAGAGAGTGTGTCTAAGGATGTGATGTGGAAGACAGACAGGGGAGGTGGTGTGTGTGTGGTGTGTGTGTGGGGTGTGTGTTCGAGGCTGTCGTTGGCTAGAGCTCCCTGCTCTGCACTGATAGGGGGAAATAGAGCAGGAGAGTGAGGAAACACATCTCTACACACACACCTAGGAGAGGCAGGGCAACCTGGAGGACCACAAAGGACACACACACACACACACACACACACACACACGCACACACACACGCAGCTCATTATCCATTTGATTTGTTTTACGGTATTTGTTTACGACACATTTACAAACCAGCAAGAACCTGCTGGCATGAGGAAGAAATGGAATCTGTTTTGGACGCAGTGTAAAGCCTAAAGCCTAATGAACCTAATGTACTCTGACTCCGTCTCTGTCTCTGTCCAGACCGGACATGACTTGTCATTGTGAGGGAGACGAGGGGGGAGGGGGGAGGGTAGGGGGCAGGGAAGAGGAGGGAAGGGGGAGGGGGGGGGGGGGGGGGGGCAGCCCTCTGCCCTCTGTCTCGCCTAGCTCGTGCCATCAGGTTGAGCTGCCCACCATGACTTGCCAGCCCCCCCCCCCCCACCCCTCACCCCTCTCCCCCGTCCCTCCCTCCCCTGTCTCTCCATGGGTGGGCTGAGACAGGGGTAGATGGGCTAGATGGGCAGTACCCCCCCCCCCCCTCACACACACACACACACACACACACACACACACACACACACACACACACAGACAGGGCCTTGACAGGTCCAGCAGCTCCAGCAGGGGAGGACGTGCCTGGCAGGCAAGGCCTGTTCACTGTCACCTGTCAGTTGGCTGCGTCAACAGCAGGGTGGCAAACAGCATGGGCTGTGTGTTTGTGTGTGTGTGTGTGTGTGTGTTTGTGTGTGTGTGTGTGTGTGTGTGTGTGTTACAAGGGGAGATAGCGTGTGTGTGTGTTGCGGGGGGCAGTGTGTGTGTGTGTGTGTGTGTGTATATATGTGTGTGTGTGTTACAAGGGGAGACAGTGTGTGTGTGTGTGTTGTGGGGGGCAGTGTGTGTGTGTAAATATCTGTGTGTATATCTGTGTGTGTGTGTGTGTGTGTGTGTGTGTGTGTGTGTGTGTGTGTGTGTGTGTGTATGTATGTGTGTGTGTGTTGCAGATGTCATCTGGGGAGAACGGGGGGACAGCATGGTGCACGTCGACCTTGCCGGACCTCCGGCGGCTCTGAGGCGCCACACGGGACGCAGCGACCTACTGGGCGTCGCCCCGCGCCTGACAACACCCCACCTGGGTGACCTTTACCCTGCGTCACCCCCAGCGGGAGCCAATCACACTCTACCTAGTGGCCCCGCGGGAGACTCCTCCCCTCCAAACAAACAACAGCAGCTTGTGGCGGACATCTTTGACAGGTTGGGGGTGGAGGGTGTAGGTGCCAGGGGGGGCAGGGATGTGTGTGTGTGTGTGTGTGTGTGTGGGGGGGGGGGGGGGGGTTGTTGTGGAGGTCCAACATGAGATGCTGATGTGATGATGAAAGAAAGGAGAGTCAAAGCACACTGGTATTATTTACAAAACTCCACCATCATTTTCTGGATCATTTACAAACAACAAGAATTATTTTCATATTCTATTATTTTCCCTATTTTACTAAAGGGAATACTGAGCACAGGCTTGTTGTCATAACCTCCAGGGGTATCCAACCATCCCACACCTCTACCTGCCCCCGAGTGGGACAAGAGCGCCCCCTGTTGGAGAAGTCAACACTGACAACTTCGGGGGTAGGTGACAACATGTGGTCAAATATCCCCGTGGTAGGATCGGATTCATACCTATGGATGACAATTTGGCATTTGAAAGCCAATAATCTACACATCAACACATGCATGTTTGTGTATGATTTATTTATTTGTGTATGATTTATTAATTTTTAGCTACATTAAATTTGGCGATAACTATGACTCTCACTTGCTAAATGTTTCATAGGCACTTATTTATAGGTTTCGGCCTGTGTTGAGAGACCGAAACGACATTGATATCAAATCACCTTCTCAGAGAAAAGAGACATGATCGTCATGATTCTTTGGATAGAAGTCAAATCCGTGCAGAACCAAGCAGAGAGGACTACAGTACGTACCGGTCTCTGACCCAACCATGTGGGTACTGCGTGTGTCTGTTCCTGGACGACATACAGTACAGCCTCGACCGAAGAGGCGGAGATAGGGGGTAATACGATTACCATTCCTTCGGGGGTTATAATATTAAAACGAATCACAACATGGATTATGTTTAGAGACCAATTGAGCAAAAATGTTTCATAAATATGAGGTCGCACGATGATCATTTAGTATCCGAATATGCGCTCACATTTTGTCACATGAACTCAAATAGTGTCAGTGACGTAACGGACACCCCCCTCTCCGCACCGGTTGGTTTCGCCCGTTGTCCTTTGACTCTGGCACGTGATGCGGATGCCCTTCCTTCTCCTCGCTGTTTAGGTTAAACATGGCTGCGCTCTTGAGATCAGCACGGCTACTCAAGTTCTCGCCTTCGGGTTTGCTCCAGATCACCGGGACCAGCCGAACTGGCCCGCCGCTCAGCCGGCTGTACAGCGGAGCCGCCAACGGCAGAGGAGGGATCGGAGTATGTTCAAGACAAATCGCCCCTGGCCCCCTCAATGTGTCCAGGTACCTACTGCGTTTAGGCTAGCCGGCTAACAGGTCCATGCTTCACAGACGTCCTGCGGTTGTCATTGAGACACTGAGTCAATGACAGTACGAGTTAGGCTAAACGTGTATTTGACCCGGCGATCGTGACAGCATCACGCATTGTTATCGAAACCCACCGATAGTCATGCAAAATGTATCATTTTATAGTATTAGAAAGCTAGCATGCGTTACAGACGGCCCTCTTGCGTAAGATAACATGCAATGTAATCTGATGATGTTGTTCATTCTGAAAATGCGTCTTCAACTAGCTAACTCATGTCATGATGCATATTGTGGTACTGGGAGTATTTACTATAAGCCAAAATAATACATTTCCTTATCCAACCCCTTCTGGTTCTAGACAGCATCAAGCCATGCTGAGATGGGGTAGCATCACTGGGGCAGGAGGGGTTTCAGGTCAAGGTCGTTTTTGGGGGGCTTTATTGTCCATCTCAAGGATAGGATAAAAAAAGATCAAATCATCACATCATACACAGTAAACACACTGACACACCATACTATACACAGGCAGTGTGTATTAACCAGGGGAGGCTGGTGGAGGTAGAAAATGGAGGACGGGCTCATTGTAATGGATGGAATGAGGAATGGTATCAAACACGTGTGACCCTGGTATTAACCCTGTTCAAACCCTGCCCCCCCCCCCCCCCCCCCATTCCCAGGTGTTTGTGGCCCTACGCGGGAGTGCGTCAGTATGGGGTGATCCCGGAGCAGAGGGGGGCTTCTTGGGATGACGCCAGCATGGGGGTGCGCTCTAAGCAGGCCCAGCAGTTCGACTGGGCCCTGGCCAAGCTAGACAGCTCAGTCCGTAGGACAGGCCGCATCACCAAGACTCTGCTGCAGAAGATCTTCCATGACATCTGCAGAACAGGTACGGGACACCTCACGAAGACCCACCCTCTCTCCTTCCTGGTGGTCTCTCTCTTTTATTTATATCATTAGACCTGCTTTTCCTCTGACCCTCCATCCACTCACTCACTCACTCACTCACTCACTCACTCACTCACTCACTCACTCACTCACTCACTCACTCCTCTGTACTGACCCCCCCCCCCCCCCTCTCTCTCTCTCCAGGCTACCCCAGTGGGAACCAGGCCCTCCTCCTCCTGAGGAGCTGTGGGTCTCTGCTGCCAGAGATGCCCCTGTCTGAACGCACAGAGATGGCACACCGCATCTGGGACAAGCTGCACGAGCTAGGTGTGTGTGTCCTGTGTCCTGTGTGTGTGTGTGTGTGTCTCCTGTGTGTGTAGGGTGGGAGACAATCAGAGACTCATGAATATGGGAGCAATAGGGAGGCGTTCTTCAACATAGTTGATTTGCAAAAGAAAGTGAATGATTTTACTGTGGTTTACCTGGTAAGGCTTTATGAGATGACAGAACTAAAGTGTGTGTGTGTGTGTGTGTGTGTGTGTGTGTGTGTGTAGGTGCTTCCTATGATGCCAGCCATTACAACGCCCTGCTGAAGGTCTACCTGCAGAACGAGTTCAAGTTCTCCCCCACCGACTTCCTGGCCAAGATGGAGGCTGCCAATGTCCAGCCCAACAGAGTGAGTCGATCAGCCCCTAGCCTCTAACCCCTAGTCTCTAGCCTCTAACCCCATAGCCCCTAACCCCTATCCCCTAAAGTCCAGCCTCTAGCCTCTAACCTCTCCGGAGAGTCGGTCTTCTGATATGTGCTGTCCTGTTTTATCGCTGATTATTCTAATCTAATATATTTAAATTGTATATATCATGCACTGTTCTATTTGATTGTATTCTAATATATTCTATTGTATTATAATACATTACGTTCTATGCTAATATATTCTATTATATTCAAATATATTCGATGCTAATATATTCTATGTGAGCGATGGTGTGAGCGATGGTAGCTAACAGGTGTTCCTGTGTGTAGGTGACCTTCCAGAGGCTGATAGCAGCCTACTGCCAACACGGAGACATAGAGGGAGCCAGGTGAGACACACGCTTACCTGTTACCTGTCTGTTAGCACAGAGATTAACCGCGGGATGGATGGATGAACGGACGGATGGACAGACAATACTTTATTGTGCTCAGAGAGGAACATTAGATTCACAGCCCGTTGTTACCGATTGACAAAGAAACATCACAACACGCAACACAGTAACATTACAACACAGTAACAACACAATACACAACACAGTAACATCACAACACAGTAACAACACAATACACAACACAGTCACAACACAACACAACACAGTAACATCACAACACACAACACAGTAACAACACAACACAGTAACAACACAACACAGTAACATCACAACACAGTAACAACACAACACAGTAACATCACAACACAGGGTAACAACATAACTATACAGCAAGGCAGTCATCAGTATATCTGTATATTTACATATCTGTATATTTATATATATATGTATATTTATAGACATAGCTCTGAATATATTATGTCTCCATCATCTCTTCAGTATCTCTGATTATACCTTTAATATCTCTGATCATCTCTTTAATATCTCTGATTATACCTTTAATATCTCTGATCATCTCTTTAATATCTCTGATTATACCTTTAATATCTCTGATCATCTCTTTAATATCTCTGATTATACCTTTAATATCTCTGATCATCTCTTTAATATCTCTGATCATCTCTTTAATATCTCTGATCATCTCTTTAATATCTCTGATTATACCTTTAATATCTCTGATTATACCTTTAATATCTCTGATCATCTCTTTAATATCTCTGATTATCTCTTTAATATCTCTCCATTCTCTCTTTCCAGCACCATCCTGGGTTTCATGAAGACCAAGGATCTACCAATCACAGAGGCCGTTTTCAACTGCCTGGTGACCGGCCACGCCCGTGCCGGGTGAGTGACATGTTGATCCCGGGTGGTTCAGTCTGTCGAGCATGGCGCTAGCAACGCTAACGCTGTGGGTTCGATTCCCACTGGGACCAAATGTACCCAAAATGTATGCACTCACTGTACTTGCTAAATGGCTATTATTATTATTATTATTATTATTATTATATATTACATGTTTTAATGTACACTTGTGACTTCAGTCGTGTCATGTAGAAGAAGTCTCTGAACTAGCTGGTGATGACATTGTGGTGAGTTTTAATATGCTATGGAAGGCCGTACCTCCATCAACTGCAGGATGTAAACATACCTGGAGACCGGACGTTCCGTGAGACTCTCTTTCCTTAGCAACCGTAAAGCTGCCGCCTGTCTCTGCGTCTGTAGCTGTGTTTACAGTCTGTACTTGATGACGTATAGAC
>NW_028152689.1:0-5000 GCF_951799395.1 Argentina silus | reverse complement strand
CCCCCCCCCCTCTCTCTCTCTCTCCCACCGCCCCGCACCACCCAGGAACAAAAAAAAAAACTTAGCATTTTGATGAGGTGTGGATTTGGGCAGGCGAAGATTGCGGAAGCATATGCTTTGCTTTTGTTCCACCCGCTTGCGGCCGCATGTCACTCGCGAGCAGGGAGCACGCTCTTATCGCTTGTGACACGGCGAGAGAGGGAGAGAGGGAGTGCGGCTGTGGCGGCCGCCGCCTTTCCCGTCTTTCGCTCCGAAGAAGCTTTTTACGTTTGAGGGGAAAAGCCGTGCTGCAGTGTGGGTCTGTGGTCATTAATGGAAGGAGAGTCTCTCGGCAGTGATTCCGTCTGGCATCATCACGGCCACCTGTGCTCTTCTTCTACAGGGAGAAAGGGAGGGAGGGAGGGAGGGAGAGAAAAGTGACAGGTAGTCACTTCAAGGACAGAGGAAGAGGATGAACTAGTTCACTCTGCTCTTCTCCTCTCACCTCTACCTCCTTTGTTTCTCTCTCTCTCTCTCTCTGCCTATAGTCAAGTCTGTTTTGGTCTGGCCTGAGTCTGGCCCTGGGCCCTGGCCCTCTATATGGACATCTTATTCTTCTTCATACGTATCGTCACTTTTTCATATTGCAGAATATTGAATTTCTATATTTTTTCCTATGCCTATAGTCCAGTCTGGTCTGTTCTGTTCTAGTTGGCCTGGTCTGTCCTAGTTGGTCTGGTCTGGTTGTTCTGTTGTCCTGGTCCGGTCTGCCCTAGTTTGTCTGTCCTAGTCCTGGTCTGTCCTCATCCTGGTCTGATCTGTCCTAGTTGGTCTGGCCTGTTCTGTCCATAATTGGTCTGGTCTGTCCTAGTTGGTCTTGTTGTTCTGTAGTCCTGGTCTGGCCTGTCCTAGTTGGTCTTGTCTGTCCTAGTCCTGGTCTGGTCTGTCCTAGTTGGTCTGGTCTGGTCTGTCCTAGTTGGTCTGGTCTGGTCTGCCCTAGTTGGTCTGTCCTGGTCTGTCCTTCTTAGTCTGGTCTGTCCTAGTTGGTCTGGTCTGTCCTTCTTAGTCTGGACTGTCCTAGTTGGTCTGGTGTCTCCAAGTTAGTCTGGTCTGGTCTGTCCTAGTTGGTCTGGTCTGGTCTGGTCTGTCCTTCTTAGTCTGGTCTGTCCTAGTTGGTCTGGTCTGTCCTTCTTAGTCTGGACTGTCCTAGTTGGTCTGGTGTCTCCAAGTTGGTCTGGTCTGGTCTGTCCTAGTTGGTCTGGTCTGGTCTGGTCTGTCCTAGTTGGTCTGGCCTGTCCTAGTTGGTCTGGTCTGATCTGTCCTAGTTGGTCTGGCCTGTCCTAGTTGGTCTGGCCTGGCCTGTCCTAGTTGGTCTGGTCTGTCCTTCTTAGTCTGGTCTGTCCTAGTTGGTCTGATCTGTCCTAGTTGGTCTGATCTGTCCTAGTTGGTCTGGTCTGTCCTAGTTGGTCTGGTCTGTCCTAGTTGGTCTGTAGACTAGAGTTGCTCTACTCAGCTCCCAGTGTGCCTCAGGCTTACCCGGAGATATTTCGGCAATCCTATCCCTCGGTGGGAAGGCTGATATTTCTGACCTGGATAGTCCTACAGTAGATACCTAGGTAGGAAGGTTGACGTTCCTGACCCGGACCGTCCTATACCTAGGTATCTACAGAAGGTCGATATTCCCACAGCGCAAATCCTTCCTCTCCAGTGTTGTTGTTGAGAGTGCAGGCGTACGGCTCGGGGAAAGGTTATCTAGCTCCCTCTCTCCCTCTCTGGCTTCACCTGAGAGGATGCGAGCTCTGCTCCACGCACCGGAGACACGAAGCCCGTCTGTAAACCTGAGTGTCGGCGTTTCGCTGAGCACCCACTGAACCGGGACCGTTTGGGTTTTTAAAAGCCCTCCCTAACACTCTCGCTGGCTGGCTGGCTGGCTGGCTTGGTAACAGCTTGCGGGGGGGGTGGGGGGGGGGGGGGGGGATGCTGATTGTTTGGAAGCACACGTGATAGGCAGGCCTGTGTGTACATTTAGCATCTCCATTCACGGGCCTTATCTCTCTCTCTCTCTCTCTGTCTGGCTCGCTCCAAAATGCATCATCGATAATTCAACAGGAAAACAGGTGCTCCCTCTTTCATAAAAACCGAAGACAGGATGGGGATGGATAGATGGATGGAGGGGAGGGGGCGGAGGGGGCGAAAGGATGAAAGGATGCTCTCGCGCTCCGTTGAGAAGAAAGCTACCAGATCTGCTGTTTTTACTTTTTTTTCTTGAAAGCCAGAGGGCTTAGTGAGAGGAGGAGGAGGAGGAGGAGGAGGAGGAGGAGGATGAATGAACAAGTGAGATGGAGAGGGAGATGGAGTGATGAGATGGCAAGTCCATTCAGGTGCTTTACCTGACTAATGCCCCCCCCCCCCCCCCCCCAGGCCTAAGGGCTCTGAGGCAGGGTCTAATGGCGGTTTAAAAGCACTGTGTATGTTTTATTCAGGTGCGTTGGGGCGATGGCGGGTATAGCCAGGTGAACAGGGCTCTCCCTGGAGGACAAGCTTGCACAGAGCTGCCTGAGTGGAGAGTAAACATGGAACACACACACATCGCCAACGCACACACACACACACACACACACACATATCGGCCAAACACACACACATACACACACATCGCCAACACACACACACACACTCTGTCTCTCTCTCTCACAAGTTCATCTCACCCGTGGACACACTCCAATGTAGTCCCAGGCAGAGTGGCTGCTCCATATGCATGGGTCTGTTCCTACGGCCTCCCCTGGAGGAGAGCCCCAGGACCAGCAGGGGTGGTGGGGTGGCGGGTGATATTGGTGTGGGGGGGGATGTTAATAATAATTAGCATGATGGTGATGTGTATGAGAATGTGTGTACCAGCTCACTTGTAGGCCCCATAAACTGTCAACAGCCCATACGTCCTGTAGCTGCATACTGTGTGAGTGAGTGTGTGTGTGAGTGAGTGAGTAGAGAAGGTTCTAGAAGATTCTGTGTGAGTAGAGAAGGTTCCAGAGTAACTGTTGTTCTCTTCCTGTAGGGGTCCTGGAGGTGGTGAAGGGGATGCAGGAAGTGGGCGTGGTCGCCGACACAGACACCTTCTCCAACTACGTCCTGCCTGCCTTCGCCAACGTAGACGCTGCACGCACCGCACTCAAGGTACTGTGTGTGTGCGTGTGTGTCTGTCTGTCTGTCTGAGAACGTACTTATATTCTGTGTGTGTGTGACAGCATTGGCGGCCTCTTTGTGTACTTACATTGTGTGTGTGTGTGTGTGTGTGTGTGTGTGTGTGTGTGTGTGTGTGTGTGTTCTAGGAGCTGGGCTGCTCCCTGGACTCTGAGGGCTTCCTGTCATCTGAGGTGCGCTCAGAGGCCGGCAACGGCAACCTCTCAGAGCTGTTCACCATGTGTAAGTATCACACACACACACCCTCCTGACCAACACACACCCTCCCGACCAACACACACACCCTCCCTCCCGACTGCCCCCCCTCCACACACATGCACACACACACACACACCGTCCCGACCAACACACACACACCCTCCCGACAAACACACACACACACCACATACCCTTGCGACTGCCCCCCCTCCCGACCAACACACACACACCCTCCCGACCAACACACACACACCCTCCTTCCCGACTGCCCCCCTCCACACACACACGCACGCACACACCACCCACCGTCCGACCAACGCACACACACACACCCTCCCGACCAACACACACACACCCTCCCGAACAACACACACAAACACACACACACACACCCTCGCGACTGCCCCCCCTCCCGACCAACACACACACACACACCCTCCCGACTAACACACACACACCCCCTCCCGACCAACACACACACACCCTCCCTCCCGACTGCCCCCCCCCTCCACACACACACGCACGCACGCACACACACACCATCCCGACCAACACACACACAACCTCCCGACCAACACACACACACCCTCCCGACCAACACACACACACCCCCTCCCGACCAGCACACACACACCCCCTCCCGACCAGCACACACACCCTCCTACATACACCCACACACACCTCTGTGTGTCCTCAGTAGTTCTGAGAGCACAGATGTACTCTGGGAGTTCAGGCGCTCATCACCAGCATCTGGTGGCTGTTTCGCCTGCAGGCTAATTGCCCCATCAGAGTCTCTCGCTCTCTCCACTACACACACACACACACACACACACACACACACTCTCGTTTGCTCCTCGACGTTCATCAGGGCTTTTAAGTGATTAGCGAGGGTGAATATGTGAGGAGTGAGGGAAGGAGGCGTCTAAACCGGCGAGGTGAAGAGGGATGGGGAGGGAGGGGGGGGGGGGGGGGGGGGGGGGGTGGGGGGGGGGGGGGGGGGGGGGGGGGGCAGTTTAAATAATGAATGCTTCTCCCTCATCACAATTTAGCCCTGCCTGCTTGCCCTCTCGTTCACTCTCTCGGCCGGTCTCGCCTCTCTCTCTCCCTCTCCCTCCCTCTCTCTCTCTGTCTCTCTCTCTCTCTCTCTGTCTCTCTCTGTCTCTCTCTCTCTCTCTCTCCCTCTGTCTCTCTATCTCTCTCTCTCTGTCTCTCTCTGTCTCTCTCTCTCTCCCTCTGTCTCTCTCTCTCTCTCCCTCCCTCTCTCTCTGTCTCTCTCTGTCTCTCTCTCTCTCTCTCTCTGTCTCTCTCTGTCTCCCTCTGTCTCTCTCTCTCTCCCTCTGTCTCTCTCTCTCTCTCTCCCTCCCTCTCTCTCTGTCTCTCTCTGTCTCTCTCTCTCTCTCTCTCTCTGTCTCTCTCTCTCTCTCTGTTTCTATCGCTCCATTTGTCATCCCATTTGGCTGCTTGTATCGTTCACACAGGCTGTCGGTCTCAGCTGGCTGGAGACTATCTAGAGGGTTCTAGGAATGAGGAAGGAGACGTGTGTGTGTGTGTGTACGGGTGGAGTGTTTCTCTCCTTCTCTCTCCTTCTCTCCTCTCTCTCTCCCCTTCTCCTTCTCGCTCTC